>NC_057795.1:322110340-322119413 GCF_018294505.1 Triticum aestivum
GTTGGGCCCTAGTGGAGAGAGAGAGGGTCCGGCCAGGGCAAGAGGCGCGCCCTCTCCCCTTGAGTCCGAATAGGACAAGGAAGGGGGCGGCGCCCCCCTTGCCTTTCCCCTCTCCCACTCCTTCCTTCCCCCTCCTTCTTGGACTAGGAAAGGGAGGGGCAAACCTACTTGGAGTAGGTTTCCCCCTCCTAGGGCGCGCTGATACATCTCCAACGTATCTATAATTTATGAAGTATTAATGCTGTTATATTATCTATCTTGGATGTTTAATGGGCTTTTATATGTGGTTTTATATGATTTTTGGGACTAACCTATTAACCCAGAGCCCAGTGCTAGTTCCTGTTTTTCCTTGTTTTTGAGTATCGCAGAAATGGGAAACCAAACAGAGTCCAACTGACCTGCAATTTCATGGAGCTTATTTTTGGACCAGAAGAAGCCCACGGAGTACCGAAGGTGGACCAGGGGAGTCCAGAGGCACCCACAAGGGTGGAGGGCGCGCCCCCTGCCTCGTGGATGCCTCGGTGACCCCCCCCTGACGTGAAATCAACGCCAAACTCTTCTATATATACCCAAACTTCCAGAAAGAAACCTAGATCGGAAGTTCCACCACCGCAAGCCTCTGTAGCCACGAGAAATCAATCTAGGTCCTCTCTGGCACCCTGCCAGAGGGGGCCATCATCACCGGTGTCCATGGAGGAGTATCCCGGAGAGGCCATCGTTGCCATGAAGGCCAAGGACCAGAGGAAGAACCTTTTCCCATCTAGGGGAAGGCCATGGAGGAGGAAGCACAAGGGGGAGAACCTCTCCTCCTCTCTCTCGGTGGCGCTGGAGTGCCATCGGGAGGGGAATCATCGCCGTGGTGATCGTCTTCATCAACGTCACCATCATCATCCCCATCCTCATCTCTTTTACGCGGCCCACTCTCCCGCACCCCGCTGTAATCCCTACTTGAACATGGTGATTTATGCCACATATTATGATCCAATGATGTGTTGCCATCCTATGATGTTTTGAGTAGATATCCTTTGTCTTTGGGTTGATTGATGCTATAGATTGGTATGAGTTGTATGTTTTATTTTGGTGTTGTCCTATTGTGCCCTCCGTGTCGTGCAAGCGTGAGGGATTCCTGCTGTAGGGCAATACGTTCATGATTCTCTTATAGTGGGTTGCTTGAGTGACAGAAGCATAAACCCGAGTAAGGGGGTTGTTGCGTATGGGATAAAAGGGACTTGATGCTTTAATGCCATGGTTGGGTTTTAGCTTAATGATCTTTAGTAGTTGCGGATGCTTGCTAGAGTTCCAATCATAAGTTCATATGATCCAAGTAGAGAAAGTATGTTAGCTTATGCCTCTCCCTCATATGAAATTGCAATGACGACTATTGGTCTTGTTAACAATTGCCTAGGACAATTCCACACACCGATCCACCATTATTCCACACTCGCTATTTATAATATTTAGTAATATATTCGAACTTTATGATAACAGCACCTACTTTTATATTTTAGCTCTCCGATACCATGCAAAGTTATCCTCTTCTTACCCACAACGTAGTTTTATTTCTCGTTTCTAGTTGGAAGCAAACGTTTGGTGTACGTAGAGTCGTATTAGTGGCAGATAGGGCTTGAGAGAATATTGATCTTACCTTTAGCTCCTTGTGGGTTCGACACTCCATACTTACCACTTCCACCTTTGGAAATTGCTACAATGATTCCCTGCACTTGGGGATTATCACGTGCCACCCCCTTGGCCAGCCCTCTCCTCCTCCCCCCCTTTATATACGGAGGAGGGGGGCACCCCATAGATGCAACAATTGATTTCTTGATCTCTTAGCCGTGTGGTACCCCCCTCCACCATAATCCACCTCGATAATATCGTAGCGGTGCTTAGGCGAAGCCCTGCGTCGGTAGAACATCATCATCGTCACCACGCCGTCGTGCTGACAAAACTCTCCCTCAACACTCGGCCGGAACGGAGTTCGAGGGACGTCATCAAGTTGAACGTGTGCAGAACTCGGAGGTGCCATGCGTTTGGTACTTGATCGGTCGGATCATGAAGACGTACGACTACATCAACTGCATTGTGCTAACGCTTCCGCTTTCGATCTATGAGGGTACGTGGACACACTCTCCCCTCTCGTTGCTATGCATCACCATGATCCTATGTGTGTGTAGGAATTTCTTTGAAATTACTATGTTCCCCAACAGTGGTATCAGAGCCAGGTTTATGCGTAGATGTTATATGCACGAGTAGAACACAAGTGAGTTGTGGGCGATACAAGTCATACTGCTTACCAGCATGTCACACTTTGGTTAGGCGGTATTGTTGGATGAAGCGGCCCGGAGCCCGGACCGAGACTACGCGTACGCTTACGCGAGACTGGTTCTACCGACGTGCTTTGCACACAGGTGGCTGGTGGGTGTCAGTTCCTCCAACTTTAGTTGAATGAGTGTGGCTACGCCCGGTCCTTGAGAAGGTTAAAACATCACTAACTTGACAAACTATCGTTGTGGTTTTGATGCGTAGGTAAGAACGGTTCTTGCTCAGCCCGTAGCAGCCACGTAAAACTTGCAACAACAAAGTAGAGGACATCTAACTTGTTTTTGCAAGGCATGTTGTGATGTGATATGGTCAAGACATGATGCTATATTTTATTGTATGAGATGATCATGTTTTGTAACCAAGTTATCGGCAACTGCCCGGAGCCATATGGTTGTCGCTTTATTGTATGCAATGCTATCGCCCTGTAATTGCTTTACTTTATCACTAAGCGGTAGCGATAGTCGTAGAAGCAATAGTTGGCGAGACGACAATGATACTGCGATGGAGATCAAGGTGTCGCGCCGGTGACGATGGTGATCATGACGGTGCTTCGGAGATGGAGATCACAAGCACAAGATGATGATGGCCATATCATATCACTTATATTGATTGCATGTGATGTTTATCTTTGATGCATCTTATTTTGCTTAAAACGACGGTAGCATTATTATATGATCTCTCACTAAATTTCAAGGTATAAGTGTTCTCCCTGAGTATGCACTGTTATGAAAGTTCTTCGTGCTGAGACACCATGTGATGATCGGGTGTGATAGGCTCTACGTTCAAATACAATGGGTGCAAAACAGTTGCACACGCGGAATACTCAGGTTAAACTTGACGATCCTAGCATATGCTGATATGGCCTCGGAACACTGAGACCGAAAGGTCGAGCGTGAATCATATAGTAGATATGATCAACATAGTGATGTTCACCATTGAAACTATTCCATCTCACGTGATGATCGGACATGGTTTAGTTGATATGGATCACGTGATCATTTAGAGGATTAGAGGGATGTCTATCTAAGTGGGAGTTATTTAAGTAATATGATTAATTGAACTTTAATTTATCATGAACTTAGTCCTGGTAGTATTAGCATATCTATGTTGTAGATCAATAGCTCGCGTTTAGCTCCCCTGTTTTATTTTTTGATATGTTCCTAGAGAAAACTAAGTTGAAAGATGTTAGTAGCAATGATGCGGATTGGATCCGTGATCTGAGGATTATCCTCATTGCTGCATAGAAGAATTATGTCCTTGATGCTCCAATAGGTGACAGACCTATTGCAGGAGCAGATGCAGACGTTATGAACGTTTGGCAAAGCTCGGCATGATAACTACTTGATAGTTTAGTGCACCATGCTTTACAGCTTAAAACCGGGACGTCAAAAATGTTTTGAATGCCACAGAGCATATAAGATGTTCCAAGAGTTGAAATTTGTATTTCATACTCATGCCCATGTCGAGAGGTATGAGACCTCTGACAGTACTTTGCCTACAAGATGGAGGAGAATTGCTCAGCTAGTGAGCATGTGCTCAGAATGTCTAAGTACTACAATCACTTGAATCAAGTGGGAGTTAATCTTCCAGATAAGATAGTGATTGACAGAGTTCTCTAGTCACTATCACCAAGTTACTAGAACTTCGGGATGAACTATGATATGCAAGGGATAAACGGAAATGATTACCAAGCTCTTCGTGATGCTGAAATCGATGAAGGTAGAAATCAAGAAAAGCATCAAGTGTTGATGGTTGACAAGACCACTAGTTTCAAGAAAAGGGAAAAGGGAAGAAGGGGAACTTCAAGAAGAACGGCAAGCAAGTTGCTACTCAAGTGAAGAAGCCCAAGTATGTACCTAAGCCTGAGACTAAGTGCTTCTACTGCAAAGGGACTGGTCAATGGAAGTGGAACTGCCCCTAGATACTTGGCGGATAAGAAGGATGGCAAAGTGAACAAAGGTATATTGGATATACATGTTATTGATGTGTAATTTACTAGTGTCTATAGCAACCCGTCGGCATTTGATACTGGTTCAGTTGCTAAGAGTAGTAACTCGAAACAGGAATTGCAGAATGAACAGAAACTAGTTAAGGGCGAGGTAACGATGTGTGTTGGAAGTAGTTCCAAGATTGATATGATCATCATCGCACACTCCCTATAGTTTCGGGATTAGTGTTGAACCTAAATAAGTGTTATTTGGTGTTTGCGTTGAGCATGAATATGACTTGATCATGTTTATTGCAATACGGTTATTCATTTAAGTTAGAGAATAATTGTTATTCTGTTTACATGAATAAAACCTTCTATGGTCATACACCCAATGAAAATGGTTTGTTGGATCTCGATCGTAGTGATACATATATTCATAATATTGAAGCAAAAAGATGCAAAGTTAATAATGATAGTGCAACTTGTTTGTGGCACTGCCGTTTAGGTCATATTGGTGTAATCGCATGAAGAAACTCCATGCTGATGGGATTTTGGAATCACTTTATTATGAATCACTTGATGCTTGCGAACGATGCCTTATGGGCAAGATGACTAAGACTCCGTTCTCCGGAACAATGGAGCAAGCAACTGACTTATGGGAAATAATACATATTGATGTATGCTATCCGATGAGTATTGAGGCTCGCGGCGGGTATCATTATTTTCTGAACTTCACAGATGATTTGAGCAGATATGGGTATATCTACTTGATGAAACATAAGTCTGAAACATTTGAAAAGTTCATATAATTTCAGAGTGAAGTGGAAAATCATGGTAACAAGAAAATAAAGTTTCTACGATCTGATCATGGAGCCGAATATTTGAGTTACGAGTTTGGCCTTCAGTTAAATCAATGTGAAATAGTTTCACAAACTCATGCCACCTGGAACACCACAGCATAATGGTGTGTCTGAACATCGTAACTATACTTTATTAGATATGGTGCAATCTATGATGTCTCTTACCGATTTACCACTATTGTTTTGGGGTTATGCATTAGAGACAACTGCAGTCATGTTAAATAGGGCACCATCCAAATCCGTTGAGACGACACCGTATGAACTGTGGTTTGGCAAGAAACCAAAGTTGTCATTTATTAAAGTTTGGGGTTGCGATACTTATGTGAAAAGGTTTCATCCTGATAAGCTCAAACCCAAATCGGAGAAATTCATCTTCATAAGATACCCAAAGGAGACAGTTGGGTACACCTTCTATCACATATCCGAAGGCAAATTCGTTGCTAAGAGTGGATCCTTTCTAGACAAGGAGTTTTTCTCAAAAGAAGTGAGTGGGAGGAAAGTAGAACTTGATGAGGTAACTGTACCTGCTCCCTTATTGGAAATTAGTTTATCACAGAAACTGGTTCCTGTGACACCTACACCAATTAGTGAGGAAGTTAATGATGATGATTATGAAACTTTAGATCAAGTTACTACCGAACCTCGTAGGTCAACTAGAGTAAGATCCGCACCAGAGTGATACGGTAATCCTGTTCTGGAGGTCATGTTACTTGACCATCACAAACCTATGAACTATGAGGAAGCGATGATGAGCCCAGATTCCGCAAAATGGCTTGAGGCCATGAAATCTGAGATGGGATCCATGTATGAGAACAAAGTATGGACTTTGATTGACTTGCCCGATGATTGGTGAGCCATTGAGATTAAATGGATCTTTAAGAGGAAAACAGACGCTGATAGTAGTGTTACTATCTACAAAGCTAGAATTGTCGCAAAAAGGTTTTTGACAAGTTCAAGGTGTTGACTACGATGATAGTTTCTCACTTGTATCTATGATTAAGTCTGTCCGTATCATGTTAGCAATTGCCGCATTTTATGAAAACTGGCAAATGGATAAACAAAACTGCATTCCTTAATGTATTTATTAAAGAAGAGTTGTATATGATGCAACCAAAAGGTTTTGTCAATCCTAAAGGTGCTAACAAAATATGCAAGCTCCAGCGATCCATCTATGGACTGGTGCAAGCATCTCGGAGTTGGAATATACGCTTTGATAAGTTGATCAAAGCATATAGTTTTATACAGACTTGCGGTGAAGCCTGTGTTTACAAGAAAGTGAGTGGGAGCACTACATCATTTCTGATAAGTATATGTGAATGACATATTGTTGATCAGAAATAATGTAGAATTATTCTGCAAAGCATAAAGGAGTGTTTGAAAGGAGTTTTTCAAAAAAGGCCTCGGTGAAGCTGCTTACATATTGAGCATCAAGATCTATAGAGATAGATCAAGACGCTCGATAAGTTTTTTCAATGAGTACATACCTTGACAAAATTTTGAAGTAGTTCAAAATGGAACAGTCAAAGAAAGAGTTCTTGCCTGTGTTACAAGGTGTGAAATTGAGTAAGACACAAAGCCCGACCACGGCAGAAGATAGAAAGAGAATGAAAGTCACTCCCTATGCCTCAGCCATAGGTTCTATAAAGTATGTCATGTTGTGTACCAGATATATTGTATACCCTACACTGAGTTTAGCAAGGGAGTACAATAGTGATCTAGGAGTAGATCACTGAACAATGGTCAAAATTATCCTTAGTGGAATAAGGGTATGTTTCTCGATTATGGAGGTGACAAAAGGTTCGTCGTAAAGGGTTACGTCGATGCAAGTTTTGACACTGAGTCATATGACTCTCAGTCTCAATCTGGATACATATTGAAAGTGGGAGCAATTAGCTAGAGTAGCTCCGTGCAGAGCATTGTTGACATAGAAATTTGCAAAATACATACGGATCTGAATGTGGCAGACACGTTGACTAAACTTCTCTCACAAGCAAAACATGATCACACCTTAGTACTCTTTGGGTGTTAATCACATAGCGATGTGAACTAGATTATTGACTCTAGTAAACCCTTTGGATGTTGGTCACATGACGATGTGAACTATGGGTGATAATCACATGGTGATGTGAACTATTGATGTTAAATCACATGGCAATGTGATCTAGATTATTGACTCTAGTGCAAGTGGGAGACTGAAGGAAATATGCCCTAGAGGCAATAATAAAGTTATTATTTATTTCCTTATTTCATGATAAATGTTTATTATTCATGCTAGATTTGTATTAACCGGAAACATAATACATGTGTGAATACATAGACAAACATAGTGTCACTAGTATGCCTCTAGTTGACTAGTTCGTTAATTAAAGATGGTTATGTTTCCTAACCATAGACATGAGTTGTCATTTGATTAACGGGATCACATCATTAGGAGAATGATGTGATTGACTTGACCCATTCTGTTAGCTTAGCACTTGATCGTTTAGTATGTTGCTATTGCTTTCTTCATGACTTATACATGTTCCTATGACTATGAGATTATGCAACTCCCGTTTACCGGAGGAACACTTAGTGTGCTACCAAACGTCCCAACATAACTGGGTGATTATAAAGGTGCTCTATAGGTGTCTCCAAAGGTACTTGTTGGGTTGGTGTATTTCGAGATTAGGATTTGTCACTCCGATTGTCGGAGAGGTATCTCTGGTCCCACTCGGTAATGCACATCACTATAAGCCTTTCAAGCATTGCAACTAATGAGTTAGTTGCGGGATGGTGTATTATGGAACGAGTAAAGATGCTTGCTGGTAACGAGATGGAACTAGGTATTGAGATACGACGATCGAATCTCGGGCAAGTAACATACTAAAGGGAACAACATATGTTGTTATGCGGTTTGACCTATAAAGATCTTCGTAGAATATGTGGGAGCCAATATGAGCATCCAGGTTCCGCTATTGGTTATTGACCAGAGACGTGTCTCGGTCATGTCTACATAGTTCTTGAACCCGTAGGGTCCGCACGCTTAAAGTTCGATGACAGTTATATTATGAGTTTATGTGTTTTGATGTACCAAAGGTTGTTCGGAGTCCCGGATGTGATCACAGACATGATGAGGAGTCTCAAAATGGTTGAGACATAAAGATCGATATATTGGACGACTATATTTGGACACCGGAAAGGTTCCGGAAGGTTTCAGACATTTATCGGAGTACCGGGGGTTACCGGAACCCCCCGGGAACTAATGGGCCTTGTTGGGCCCTAGTGGAGAGAGAGAGGGGCCAGCCAGGGCTAGAGGCACGGCCTCTCCCCTTGAGTCCGAATAGGACAAGGAAGGGGGGCGACCCCCCTTGCCTTTCCCCTCTCCCAGTCCTTTGTTCCCCCTCCTTCTTGGACTAGGAAAGGGAGGGGCAAACCTACTTGGAGTAGGTTTCCCCCTCCTAGGGCGCGCCACCCCCTTGGTCGGCCCTCTCCTCCTCCCCCCTTTATATACGGAGGGGGGCACCCCATAGACACAACAATTGATCTCTTGATCTCTTAGCCGTGTGCGGTGCCCCCCTCCACCATAATCCACCTCGATAATATCATAGCGGTGCTCAGGCGAAGCCCTGCGTCGGTAGAACATCATCATCGTCACCACGCCGTCGTGCTGATGAAACTCTCCCTCAACACTCGGCTGGATTGGAGTTCAAGGGACATCATCGAGTTTAACGTGTGCAGAACTCGGAGGTGCCGTGCGTTCGGTACTTGATCGGTTGGATCGTGAAGACGTACGACTACATCAACCAGGTTGTGCTAACGCTTCCACTTTCGGTCTATGAGGGTATGTGGACACACTCTCCCCTCTCGTTGCTATGCATCACCATGATCCTGTGTGTGCGTAGGAGTTTTTTTGAAATTACTACGTTCCCCAACAACGCTCACGGCCACTACTGAGATGGTCAACACCCCGTTTGAGGTTACA